>NW_022261985.1:6153351-6160851 GCF_002021735.2 Oncorhynchus kisutch
CTCTCTCTTTCTCTCAATTCAATTTAATTTCAGGGCTTTATTGGCATGGGAAACGATGTTTACATTGCCATAGCAAGTAAAGAGATAATAACACATTTTTTTAACAGTAATCAGTAAACTCACAAAAGTTACAAAATAATAAAGACATTACAAATGTCATATTCTGTGCAAATAGTTAAAGTACAAAAGGGAAATAAATAAACATATAAATATGGGTTGTATTTACAATGGTGTTTGTTCTTCACTAGTTGCCCTTTTTTCTGGGCAAACAGGTCACAAATCTTTCTGCAGTGATGGTCACACTGTGGTATTTCACCCAGTAGATATGGGAGTTTATCCAAATGTGGTGTTGTTTCAAATTCATTGTGGGGCTGTTGTAATCGAGGGAAATATGTGTCTTTAATATGGTCATACATTTGGCAGGAGGTTAGGAAGGGCAGCTCAGTTCCACTCAAAACTCATTTTGTGGGCAGTGAGCACATAGCCAGTCTTCTCTTGAGAGACCCGGTCTGCCTACGCGACCTTCTCAATAGCAAGGCTATGCTCACTGAGTCTGTATTTAGTAAAATATTGGGTCAGTCCCAGTGGTCAGGTATTCTGCCACTGTGTACTCTTTGTTTAGGACACATAGCTTTCTAGTTTTGCTCTGTTTTTTCTTTCCAATATGTCAATAATTCTCTTTTTGTTTCCTCATGATTGTGTATGTTGTGGCAAATCCATATATAACACATGATTGAGTACCACTCTTCACTATTTCAAGCATCATGTTATGGGTATGCTTGTCATCGGCAAGGACTATGGAGTTTTATTTAAAAACATTTAAAAACACGAATAGAGCTAAGCACAGGCAAAATCCTACAGGAAACCTGGTTCAGTCTGCTTTCCACAGACACAGGGAGACAACTCCCTCCTTCCCTCAGACACCACTCTACTCTATCTCCTTTCATTTCACAACCTCCTTCTACTCCTTTCAACCTCCCTTCTAAGGCGGGTGGGCTCCTTTCAACCTCCCTTCCCTCTAGACACTCCTCTACTACTCCTTTCAAACCTCCCTTCCCTCTAGACACTCCTCTACTCCTTTCAACCCCCTTCCCTCCTTTAACAACTCCTCTACTCCTTCAACCTCCCTTCCCTCTAGATCACTCCTCTACTCTCCTTTCAAACCTTCCTTCATTAGACACTCCTCATCCTGTCAACCTCCTTCCCCTAGACACTCCTCTACTCCTTTTCAACCTCCCTTCCCTCTAGACAACTACTCCTCTACTTTCCTTTCCAAACCCAACCTTCCACTTCCCTCAACACTCCTCTACTCTACTCCTTTCAACCTTCCCTCCCCTCCTCTAGACACTCCTTCTCGGACCTTTCAACCTCCCTCCCCTCTAGACACTCCTCTACTCCTGTCCTCTTTTCCTCCATCACTCCCACAGGCCTGAAGGCACGGCTCCTCCTGTCTGACTCTCCCAACACCCTCCCCTCCTCTACTCCTCTGCTCCTTTCCCCCCATTCCTGCCCCCACTTCTTCTGACTCATCCTCACTCTCCCCAATACTCCTCCCCTCCTCTCCTCCATTCCTGCCCACAGGACTTCTGACTCATCCTCACTCACCCCATCATCTCGTCTCATCTTTGCCCCTTCTCTCCCTCTCTCTCTCCTCTCTCCTTCTCTCTCCCCTCCTCTCTCCTCTCTCCTCCCTCTCCTCTCCCTCTCCGTCCTCTCTCCTCTCTCCTCTCTTCTCCCTCTCCTCTCTCCTCTCTCCTCTCTCCTCTCTCCCCCTCTCCCTCTCTCCTCTCTCCTCTCTCCTCTCCTCTCTCCTCTCTCCCTCTCATCCTCTGTTCATGATCCAGACCCAGCAGCCCCACCTCAGCTCACTCTACACACACCCACTCTATACACACCACTCTATACACACCCCTCTATACACACACACCATGCCAACCTCAAACCAAACCTACACTCTGAGTTGAATTTGCCCTTAAGGGCCCAGTCCTGGGATCAGTTTTAGTAAGCTTACGCTTCCCAAACCTAACCTTAACCATTAGAGGGCAAATATAAGAACTGACCTTGAATGTGGGGCCACTTCATCTTTCTCCTTACCCATTTAATCCCAAAACCACTTCACACGCTGTACCTGTGTTTCAGTTTGGTGCCCTACATAAACCTGTCAATCAAAGACTGTGGCAGATTCTGCTGACTGTGTTTGTTATGAATAGATGGAGAGATGGAGCCAAATCAACAGATGGAGACGTGATGACAGACACCGGTTGTGTTTTCTTACAGATATAAACCAGATTCCGTTTGTCAGGCTGTACCAATCTCCTACATGATAATTACATGAATCATAGTTTGTTTTTTGTCTACTCGTCAAATTATTTGACAATTAGTAAATATGTATTGTGAAACTTGTTACCATTAGGAGAACGCCCCAAAAAAATGTTACGCTGATAATCCGTAGTTGGTGAAAGTGCCACGTCTGTTTGCGATATTACAACAACAGAAAGGTAACTTCAAACAACGAACACGGCCATTTTTCAATTTGGACATCCTTAAAACCGGGGTAGAACAGCAGGAAATGGATGCTGCTCTCCTCCCATTCATCAACAGAACAACAACAATAACAAAGGTGCTGGGGAAATCCTTTTATGGACTCCAGATTTAAGACTGAAATCCCTTTATGGACTCCAGATTTAAGACTGAAATCCTTTTATGGACTCCAGATTTAAGACTGAAATCCTTTTATGGACTCCAGATTTAAGACTGAAATCCCTTTATGGACTCCAGATTTAAGACTGAAATCCCTTTATGGACTCCAGATTTAAGACTGAAATCCTTTATGGACTCCAGATTTAAGACTGAAATCCTTTTATGGACTCCAGATTTAAGACTGAAATCCTTTTATGGACTCCAGATTTAAGACTGAAATCCTTTTATGGACTCCAGATTTAAGACTGAAATCCTTTTATGGACTCCAGATTTAAGACTGAAATCCTTTTATGGACTCCAGATTTAAGACTGAAATCCCTTTATGGACTCCAGATTTAAGACTGAAATCCTTTTATGGACTCCAGATTTAAGACTGAAATCCCTTTATGGACTCCAGATTTAAGACTGAAATCCTTTTATGGACTCCAGATTTAAGACTGAAATCCCTTTATGGACTCCAGATTTAAGACTGAAATCCCTTTATGGACTCCAGATTTAAGACTGAAATCCCTTTATGGACCCAGATTTAAGACTGAAATCCCTTTATGGACTCCAGATTTAAGACTGAAATCCCTTTATGGACTCCAGATTTAAGACTGAAATCCCTTTATGGACTCCAGATTTAAGACTGAAATCCTTTTATGGACTCCAGATTTAAGACTGAAATCCCTTTATGGACTCCAGATTTAGACTGAAATCCCTTTATGGACTCCAGATTTAAGACTGAAATCCCTTTATGGACTCCAGATTTAAGACTGAAATCCCTTTATGGACTCCAGATTTAAGACTGAAATCCCTTTATGGACTCCAGATTTAAGACTGAAATCCCTTTTATGGACTCCAGATTTAAGACTGAAATCCCTTTATGGACTCCAGATTTAAGACTGAAATCCCTTTATGGACTCCAGATTTAAGACTGAAATCCCTTTATGGACTCCAGATTTAAGACTGAAATCCCCTTTATGGACTCCAGATTTAAGACTGAAATCCCTTTATGGACTCCAGATTTAAGACTGAAATCCCTTTATGGACTCCAGATTTAAGACTGAAATCCCTTTATGGACTCCAGATTTAAGACTGAAATCCCTTTATTAAGACTGAAATCCCTTTATGGACTCCAGATTTAAGACTGAAATCCCTTTATGGACTCCAGATTTAAGACTGAAATCCTTTATGGACTCCAGATTTAAGACTGAAATCCCTTTATGGACTCCAGATTTAAGACTGAAATCCCCTTTATGGACTCCAGATTTAAGACTGAAATCCCTTTATGGACTCCAGATTTAAGACTGAAATCCCTTTATGGACTCCAGATTTAAGACTGAAATCCCTTTATGGACTCCAGATTTAAGACTGAAATCCTTTTATGGACTCCAGATTTAAGACTGAAATCCCTTTATGGACTCCAGATTTAAGACTGAAATCCCTTTATGGACTTCCAGATTTAAGACTGAAATCCTTTTATGGACTCCAGATTTAAGACTGAAATCCCTTTATGGACTCCCAGATTTAAGGACCTGAAATCCCTTTATGGACTCCAGATTTAAGACTGAAATCCCTTTGTGGACTCCAGATTTAAGACTGAAATCCCTTTATGGACTCCAGAT
The DNA here is from genome assembly GCF_002021735.2 of Oncorhynchus kisutch. Lineage (NCBI taxonomy): Eukaryota > Metazoa > Chordata > Actinopteri > Salmoniformes > Salmonidae > Oncorhynchus > Oncorhynchus kisutch. The sequence goes on from NW_022261985.1 coordinate 6,157,659, forward strand.
TAAGACTGAAATCCCTTTATGGACTCCAGATTTAAGACTGAAATCCTTTTATGGACTCCAGATTTAAGACTGAAATCCCTTTATGGACTCCAGATTTAAGACTGAAATCCCTTTATGGACTCCAGATTTAAGACTGAAATCCCTTTGTGGACTCCAGATTTAAGACTGAAATACCTTTATGGACTCCAGATTTAAGACTGAAATCCCTTTATGGACTCCAGATTTAAGACTGAAATCCTTTTAATGGACTCCAGATTTAAGACTGAAATCCCTTTGTGGACTCCAGATTTAAGACTGAAATCCCTTTATGGACTCCAGATTTAAGACTGAAATCCCTTTATGGACTCCAGATTTAAGACTGAAATCCCTTTATGGACTCCAGATTTAAGACTGAAATCCCTTTATGGACTCCAGATTTAGACTGAAATCCCTTTATGGACTCCAGATTTAAGACTGAAATCCTTTTATGGACTCCAGATTTAAGACTGAAATCCCTTTATGGACTCCAGATTTAAGACTGAAATCCCTTTATGGACTCCAGATTTAAGACTGAAATCCCTTTATGGACTCCAGATTTAAGACTGAAATCCCTTATGGACTCCAGATTTAAGACTGAAATCCCTTTATGGACTCCAGATTTAAGACTGAAATCCCTTTATGGACTCCAGATTTAAGACTGAAATCCCTTTATGGACTCCAGATTTAAGACTGAAATCCCTTTATGGACTCCAGATTTAAGACTGAAATCCCTTTATGGACTCCAGATTTAAGACTGAAATCCCTTTATGGACTCCAGATTAAGACTGAAATCCCTTTATGGACTCCAGATTTAAGACTGAAATCCCTTTATGGACTCCAGATTTAAGACTGAAATCCCTTTATGGACTCCAGATTTAAGACTGAAATCCCTTTATGGACTCCAGATTTAAGACTGAAATCCCTTTATGGACTCCAGATTTAAGACTGAAATCCCTTTATGGACTCGACGATTTAAGACGAAATCCCTTTATGGACTCCAGATTTAGACTGAAATCCCTTTATGGACTCCAGATTTAAGACTGAAATCCCTTTATGGACTCCAGATTTAAGACTGAAATCCCTTTATGGACTCCAGATTTAAGACTGAAATCCCTTTATGGACTCCAGATTTAAGACTGAAATCCCTTTATGGACTCCAGATTTAAGAACTGAAATCCCTTTATGGACTCCAGATTTAAGACTGAAATCCCTTTAATGGACCTCCAGATTTAAGACTGAAATCCCTTTATGGCTCCAGATTTAAGACTGAAATCCCTTTTATGGACTCCAGATTTAAGACTGAAATCCCTTTATGGACTCCAGATTTAAGACTGAAATCCCTTTATGGACTCCAGATTTAAGACTGAAATCCCTTTATGGACTCCAGATTTAAGACTGAAATCCCTTTATGGACTCCAGATTTAAGACTGAAATCTTTTATGGACTCCAGATTTAAGACTGAAATCCCTTTATGGACTCCAGATTTAAGACTGAAATCCCTTTATGGACTCCAGATTTAAGACTGAAATCCCTTTATGGACTCCAGATTTAAGACTGAAATCCCTTTATGGACTCCAGATTTAAGACTGAAATCCCTTTATGGACTCCAGATTTAAGACTGAAATCCCTTTATGGACTCCAGATTTAAGACTGAAATCCCTTTATGGACTCCAGATTTAAGACTGAAATCCCTTTGTGGACTCCAGATTTAAGACTGAAATCCCTTTGTGGACTCCAGATTTAAGACTGAAATCCCTTTATGGACTCCAGATTTAAGACTGAAATCCCTTTGTGGACTCCAGATTTAAGACTGAAATCCCTTTATGGACTCCAGATTAAGACTGAAATCCCTTTATGGACTCCAGATTTAAGACTGAAATCCCTTTATGGACTCCAGATTTAAGACTGAAATCCCTTTGTGGACTCCAGATTTAAGACTGAAATCCCTTTGTGGACTCCAGATTTAAGACTGAAATCCCTTTATGGACTCAGATTTAAGACTGAAATCCCTTTGTGGACTCCAGATTTAAGACTGGTTTGGGTATTTCGTTTTCGTCACAGCTCACTAAATTGCTTATTTGGGATGTGGAATGAATAGAGCAGGGTTGTCATGCTGAGATAGGGACGGTTACTGTTACACTCATTTCATTGTCTATTTTGTGTCTATTTTTTCTAAGCTGTGTGAGAGGTACAATAGCTACAGTATATGAAGATCTGTGTTCAACCTCTCTCTCTCTCCCAGTAGACCCCAGTAGGTCCCAGTAGGCCCCTTTAGACCCCAGTAGTCCCCAGTAGGCCTAAGCACACCCCTTTAGGCCCCAGTAGACCCCCAGTAGGTCCCAGTAGACCCCTTTAGACCCCAGTAGGTCCCAATAGACCCCTTTAGACCCCAGTAGGTCCCAGTAGGCCCCTTTAGGCCCCAGTAGACCCATTTAGACCCAGTAGACCCCTTTAGACCCCAGTGGTCCCAGTAGACCCAGTAGTCCAGTAGACCCCTTTAGACCCCAGTAGTCCCAGTAGACCCCTTTAGACCCCAGTAGGGTCCCAGTAGACCCCTTTAGACCCCAGTAGTCCCAGTAGAACCCTTTAGACCCCAGTAGGTCCCAGTAGGCCCCAGTAGGTCCCAGTAGGCCCCTTTAGGCCCCAGTAGACCCCAGTAGGTCCCGGTAGTCCCCTTTAGGCCCAGTAGACCCCTTTAGGCTCCAGTAGGCCCCAGTAGACCAAAGTAGACCCCAGTAGGCCCCTTTGGGCCCCAGTAGACTCCAGTAGACTCCAGTAGACCCCAGTAGACCTCAGGAGGTCCCAGTAGGTCCCAGTAGGCCCCTTTAAGCCCAGTAGATCCCAGTAGGTCCCAGTAGACCACATTAGACCCAGTAGACCCCAGTAGACTCCATTAGACCCCAGTAGGTCCCAGTAGGTCCCAGTACAGTCCAGTAGGTCCCAGTAGATCCCAGTACACTCCAGTAGACCCCAGTAGGTCCCTGTAGACCCCAGTGGACCCCAGTAGACCCCAGTAGGTCCCAGTAGGTCCCGGGTAGGCTCCAGTAGACCCCAGTAGACGCCAGTAGACTCCAGTAGGCCCCAGTAGGTCCTAGTAGGTCCCAGTAGGTCCTAGTAGACCCCAGTAGACCCCAGTACACTCCAGTAGTAGCACCCTCCCCCCTGTGCCCCCATC